>NW_028161396.1:0-35668 GCF_964263955.1 Coregonus lavaretus
TGGTTTATGGGGTTTACCAACTTCTAGTGCCAATTCATTAAAAACTTCAGCTCCATTGCCTCTCCTCTCACCTCTCTCCTCAAAGGTGGTCCACGTATGTTGGTGTGGAGTCCTGCAGCCGATGAGGCCTTCCGCCTACTGAAGGGGCGTTTCACATCCGCCCTGTGGCTGAAACACCCAGATTCTACGCTGCCCTTCGTGGTGGAGGTGGACGCCTCAGAAGTGGGTGTGGGGGCTGTCCTGTCACAATGTGAAGGTAATCCACAAAAAATGTATCCATGTGAATACTACTCTAAAAAACTGTCTCCTGCAGAAAGGAACTATGACGTCGGCGACCGGGAGCTCCTGGCGGTGAAGTTGGCACTAGAGGAGTGAAGACACTGGCTGGAGGGCACCAAGGACCTGTTTCTCATCCTCACTGACCTTCGGAACCTGGAGTACATACCGACAGCGAGGCGGCTGAACCCGCGCCAAGCAAGGAGGACCCTTTTCTTCACTAGATTCAACTTCACCCTGTAATATCGCCCAGGTTCAAAGAACATCAAAGCCGATGCCCCGAGGTTCCTGTCCTGAGTGTGCCCATCATACCGCCCTCCCGAATCATTGCCCCCGTGCTTTGGGACGTAGACGTGGAGATCCGCCAGGCTCTGGAGAGGGAACTCACGCCTGCTACCTACCCTCCGGAGCGCACCTACGTTCCCACGGAGGTAAGGGATCGGCTGTTGATCTGGGCGCACACATCTCTCGTTGCTGGACACTTAGGTATTACCCGCACTATTCAATCTATCTCCGGAAAGTACTGGTGATCCACCTTGGCGCAGGACGTTGTTTGCTATGTCAACTCCTGCTCCGTATGTGCCCAAACTAAATCTTCCCATGCCTCAGCGGCCTTGGTCTCATCTGTCCATTGATTTTGTCACTGATCTCCCCTCTTTTGATGGTTTCACTACTATCATGGTTGTTGCGGACAGATTCGCTAAATCCTGCCGTTTTATCCCTCTCTCTGGTCTCCCTACCGCTCTTCTGGTCACTGAAGCACTCTTCCAGCAGGTCTTCCGGCACTATGGCCTTCCGGAGGACATGGTCTCCGACCGTGGCCCCCAATTCACGTCACGGGTATGGAGAGTCTTTATGGAGAAGCTGGGGTTCACGTGAGGCTTGATGCCCACGTGAGGCTCCAGTGTGCCATCCACCGTCAGAAGAAGCAGGTGGACTGCCACCGCAGTGAGGCTCCCGTGTTCCATCCTGGTGATCACGTCTGGCTCACCACCAGGAACCTCCCGCTCCGCCTGCCCTACAGGAAGCTGAGCCCCCGGTTTGTGGGGCCCTTCAAATTCCTCAGGAGGGTCAACGAGGTAACCTACAGATTACAACTCCCCAGTAACTACCGAATCTCACACTCCTTTCATGGTTCCCTCCTCAGGCTGGTGGTTCCTGGTCCCCTGGCTGATGCCGTCCCCCTCTGCCTCCCCTGGACATCAAGGGAAGCCCCGCCTATGCTGTTAGGTCCCTCCTGGACTCCCAACATCGTGGGGGTTGGCTCCAGTACCTGGTGGACTGGGAGGGGACGGTCCTGAGGAGCGTACTTGGGTCCCGGTGGCGGACATCCTGGACCCTAACATCATCCGGGATTTCCATCTCCGCGGTCCGGATCGGCCCGCTCCTTGCCACCGTCGTCCTGCGTTGGAGCCACGCATCGGTGGGGTGTATACTGTCACACCTACTCCTGCTCCCTCCCTAAGGCACTCGACGTTGCCGGTCTACCACCGTCCTGGCAACCCACTTTGCGCTCACCTGGCAACCATCATTGCGCACACCTGGACTTCATCACCACCCTGATTACTCTCCCTTCATATAGCCCTCAGTAGCCTCAGTCATCAGGCAGTATTGGTTTTGTTTACGTTCAGTATGCTGCTCCTGTTTTGTATTATCTTCATGCTTATTATTATTAAACTCACCATCTGCTCCTGCTTCCTGACTCCCTTTGTATACGTTACAGTGGTGTACTATGCTAGACTACTGTTCTCATGTCTTCTCTTGTAGACCCACTATCACTATTCACAATGCATCACTCATTCTTCTACTACCGTGTGTGTGTCTGTCTTGAGCGTGGCAATAAACATATGTTCTCTACATCTGTCTTCTACTGGTCATTATCTGTCCTCTTACTGGGACGCCGGGACAGTTGTACCTATATTTTAAGCGGCATCTCTTTCAGAGACCACCGCCAATTGGTGGCGCTCTTTCTCGCTCTCAGTCCTTGCCCCCGAGTGAGGGAAAAACATAGAGGTAGATAGAGGGCCCTTCTTTGCATATGCACAATGATGGCTTCTGTGACAGCATGGGCAGCGCCATTGAGGGCTTTCTCCATTTTAAAGTAGTACATTTCTTCTTCGTCTACGTTTATGGCTACATGATCTAACACTCTTTTCCCCTGTGTGAGGGAAAAATACCAGCTGATAAGTATGGTGGCTGTTTGAGTGGACATTCTTATCTAGTCTATCGAGGTCAGCTGTGTTCACTTGCAAGCCACTGGGCCCATTCCAGGCTGACTACATGGTGCTGGTCAGGGTGTGGATGTTAAGTGGTTACCCCTCAGGGCGCCACAATACTGAATACAACTTTAAACAGATGAACTTCCTTGTTTGTACTAGGTATTTTGATAGTTCAAATGGAGTATGTAGTGTTGTGTTACTAATATAAGAATAAATACATGAGGGGGAGGGAATGAGTGCACACTTCTGGAGAAGCATAGACAATTGGAATACAGCCAAAACGTAGCCTTTTAATGATTAGTTTACCTTTTGTTTTTTGACTTTTTCATCAGGAATTGATTGTGTCTGTCGGTTACAGCTTGAGTGGCCTCAAACGACCTGATCCAGTCACAAATTAGTTTTGGACGGGGGATTCTCCCCATGCTTTACTCACAGCTACATCTACATGTAACAGTGCTGTACTATAAGTCCTGCAGAACTTTGCTATGTATCAAATGGCACCCCATTCCGTATATAGTACACTATAAGGCACCTTATTCCGTATATAGTACACTATAAGGCAACTTATTCTGTATATAGTACACTATAAGGCACCTTATTCCGTATATAGTACACTATAAGGCACCTTATTCCGTATATAGTACACTATAAGGCAACTTATTCTGTATATAGTACACTATAAGGCACCTTATTCTGTATATAGTACACTATAAGGCACCTTATTCCGTATATAGTACACTATAAGGCACCTTATTCCATATATAGTACACTATAAGGCACCTTATTCCGCATATAGTACACTATAAGGTACCTTATTCCGTATATAGTACACTATAAGGCACCTTATTCCGTATATAGTACACTATAAGGCACCTCATTCCGTATATAGTACACTATAAGGCACCTTATTCCATATATAGTACACTATAAGGCACCTTATTCCCGATGGGGAATAGGATGCCATTTGGGGCACACATTTTTACATTACATTTTAGTCATTTAGCAGACGCTCTTATCCAGAGCGACTTACAGGAGCAATTAGGGTTAAGTGCCTTGCTTAAGGGCACATCGACAGATTTTTTCACCTAGTCGGCTCGGGGATTAGAACCAGCGACCTTTCGGTTATTGGCACAACGCTCTTACCCACTAAGCTACCTGCCGCCCACACGTTGTGTGTCTCATAGAACAACAACCAAACTATTCCAGAACCAATCATTTTCATAGTCAACAGTAATATGCTTATTATAACAGTTGACATACTATATGTGTTAGTTACTGTAACTATGGTGTTCATCAGAAATGTAGTGGTGTTGTACTAGAGGTCAACTGTATGTATGATCACCCTCTAGCGGCCCTCAGGGAAATACACATCCCAGCCAACAGTAACGTTAGATTGTATCAGTACGGTAGAGTGAAGGTGAGTGGTTGGAACAGAGAGGTTCTAGAATTACATACAGATTAATGAATCGTATATACACTGAGTGTACAAAGCATTATGAACACCTGCTCTTTCCATGACATAGACTGACCAGGTGAATCCAGGTGAAAGCTATGATCCCTTATTGATGTCACTTGTTAAATCCACTTCAATCAGTGCAGATGATGGGGAGGAGACAGGTAAAGAAGGATTTTTAAGCCTTGAGACAATTGAGACATGGATTGTGTATGTGTGCCATTCAGAGGGTGAGACAAAATATTTAAGTACCTTTGAACGGGGTATGGTAGTAGGTGCCAGGTGCACTGTTTTGTATCAAGAACTGCGATGCTGCTGGATTTTTCATGCAGAACAGTTTCCCGTATGTATCACGAATGGTCCACCCCCAAAAGGACATTCAGACAACTTGACACAACTGTGGGAAGCATTGCAGTCAACATGGGCCAGCATCCCTGTAGAACTGTTCGACACCTTGGGGTCATACACTCAGTGTATATGTCTTCTATTAGAGAGCTTTATGAATTAATTTAATTTAATTGCCTTAAATTAAAAGGTGTATTGTGGATAGTGCATTGTGCTTGTCGGTTATGCACCTTGGATTGAATCCCTGCCTTAGTGTGTAAATGGAGACAGTTACAGTGGAATATACACGATCAACATCCTGGATTAACACACTACAGTTATAACAAGAATGACCAATGACATTTAGTTCATGTAGGGGGTTCTGATATTTCATTACTGATAGGTTTTACAGGGTCAGCCATAGTAGTACGGTACCCCTGGAGGAAATTAGGGTTTAAGTGCCTTGCTTAAGGGCACCTCGACAGATTTTTTACCTTGTTGGTTTGGTTATTTGGTTACTGGTTGAGTGCCGCTGCAGAACATCTTCACCAGTGTCATCAGCAATGAAGACACCATAGAGCTGGTTCTTATACACCACACCTGCCCCAGAGTCACCTCTACAGGTTTCCACTCCAACACGTTGTGCACAGAAGATGTCTTGATGGGATTTTGCCATGGAGGCGTCACATTTCATAACATCCAGCTCTGCACAATGTAGGACTTTGGTGTTGGCAGCAGCAGGTTCCCCAGCATTAGGTTCCCCAGCATCAGGTTCCCCAGCATCAGGTTCCCCAGCATCAGGTTCCCCAGCATCAGGTTCCCCAGCATCCGGTGCAGCAGGTGTCGTGGCAGCATAGCCTGCAATATGAACTGTTTGAAACTCTTCTGGTTTAGATGTCTTCCCCCGAAATTTGGTCAAAAACTGTGCACAATCACCAAGAGGGATTGGACCAATCCCAATTCCTGGTGAAGGGTACCATGAGTTTTATGGTGCTTTCAAGACAACTGGGAACTCAGAAAAATACGAGGTCAACTCATGACATCAGTGATTTTCAGGTTGGAATGTCGGAGCTCTAGAAAGAGGCCTGAATTCCGAGTTGGAATTTCGAGTTGGATGACCGTTCAAAAAGATGCTTCCCAGTCGGAGCTCATTTTTTTCTGAGTTCCCAATTGTCTTGAACGCACTGAAGTCGGAAGTCGGAGATTTCCGAGTTCCCAGTTTCGAGTTCCCAGTTGTTTTGAATGCTTCATTAATGCTCGAGGCAGACGGCAGGGTATTCCCTTTGAGTCAGGAACCAAAACTCCTCTGTAGTGACCTGTGAATGCATTCGGTCACATGACTGCTCGTTCAGCTGTTCGATTTCACTTACCGGCATGGTCAACTGAGCCAGGATCACGGTCAAACGGATTGGGAAGTAGGTCCCAAAGTGCTCTTCCAAGCATTGGAGGTGAGCAGTCATCACTCATGTGGGACACTTACTGATGCTGTTTTCTGTTAGAAACATGCACAGCTGAGCGAAGGGGGCATGGTTCACTTTTTAAAGACGCCCTCTCCAATAAGAGTTCTTTCCTCTGAATCCACTGATTCGGTCACTCATCTGTAGAATGTTTTTGTATTTCCCCTGCGTGCTTGCGTTCAGTTCTTTCAGTTTCTAAAATATTTCTGTTACGTAGGCAAGGAGACACATTCTCTTTTCATTACACAGAAAGCCAACCAAGTCTGTTTTTTTGGGGGGGGTTTTCATTCATTGTGAATGACAACTGTTCCTCTCTCAATGCAAAAAATGTGTCCAACACTCGCCCTCGATAACCACCAAGCCTCGGTATGAAATAGAACATTGTCAGGCTTTGATCCCATATCTCCACATAGTTTTGCGAACAGGCGTGCGTTGGATGTGGTTTGATGTAGTTTACAATCCAAGTTACCTGCTGCAGTATATGTCCGAGTTCTGTGCTCAGCCAGTTGCTCTCGGTGCATCATACAATGCGTCCATATGGCAGAGGGAGACACGTTCATAACTAGAGTGCAGAGGCCTGACCGTCGTCCCGCCATAGATGGAGCCCCATCTGGGAAAAAGCCCACCATTCGATCCCATGGAATCTGTTTTTTGTATATAGCCACGAGCACACTGAACATCCCCTGTGCCCATTCATGCTCGTGAATCGTGAGACAGAACAATATGTCCTTGTGAGTAGCATCCCCCGACATGTATAGCGAACAAAGTCATTAGATGGGTATCTCGGCCCTCACAGTTAACGTCCATTTGGAGAGCATAAGCTGGGACGTTTTTGAGTCGTTCAGTCAGTTTCCTCTTGATTGTTGGCAATAGAATAAATTATTAGTTTAACAGTGTTATCTGACAAAGGTGTTGATGTGAGTTTCTGTGCCTCTGCCTCCCCACACATTGTTTTCACCATATCAATTGTGGCTGGTAATATCAGAGTCTCTGCAATGGTGTGTTGTTTCATAGCGTAGCAGGCCTAGCCATTCACCGTGGGAATGATTTAAGTGCAATGGTCAAGTGCTGCCTTTTCCCATTATCTAAGGGCCCTTTTTTAGATTTGAATAATTTTCATTTACATTTTTAAGGTTAACCACATTACAATGATATTGAGATACAAAGAAAATATTATAATATATATTTTTGTAAATACAGTACGTCAAAAGTTTGGACACTTTCCAGGGTTTTCTTTATTTTTACTATTTTCTACATTGTAGAATAATAGTGAAGACATCAACACTATGAAATAACACATGGAATCATGCAGTAACCAAAAAATTATTCTACAAATGAGATTCTTCAAAGTAGCCACCCTTTGCCTTGATGACAGCTTTGCACACTCTTGGCATTCTCTCAACCAGCTTCATGAGGTAGTCACCTGGAATGCATTTCAATCAACAGGTGTGCCTTGTTAAAAGTTAATTTGTGGAATTTCTTTCCTTCTTAATGCGTTTGAGCCAATCAGTTGGGTTGTGACAAGGTAGGGTTGGTATACAGAAGATAGCCCTATTTGGTAAAAGACCAAGTCCATATTATGGCAAGAACAGCTCAAATAAGCAAAGAGAAATGACAGTCCATCATTACTTTAAGACATGAAGGTCAGTCAATCTGGAAGATTTCAAGAACTTTGAACGTTTCTTCAAGTGCAGTCGCAAAAACCATCAAGTGCTATGATGAAACTGGCTCTCATGAGGACCGCCACAGGAAAGGAAGACCCAGAGTTACCTCTGCTGCAGACGATAAGTTTATTAGAGTTACCAGCCTCAGAAATCGGCAATTAACTGCCCAAATAAATGCTTCATAGAGTTCAAGTAACAGACACCTCTCAACATCAACTGTTCAGAGGAGACTGCGTGAATCAGGCCTTCATGTTCGAATTGCTGCAAAGAAACCACTACTACAGGACACTAATAATAAGAAGAGACTTGTTTGGGCCAAGAAACACCAGCAAATCTGTCCTTTGGTCTGATGAGTCCAAATTTGAGATTTTTGATTCCAACAGCCGTGTCTTTGTAAGATGCAGAGTAGGTGAACGGATGATCTCTGCATGTGTGGTTCCCACCGTGAAGCATGGAGGAGGAGGTGTGATGGTGTGGGGGTGCTTTGCTGGTGACACTGTCTGTGATTTATTTAGAATTCAAGGCACACTTAACCAGCATGGCTACCACAGCATTTTGCAGCGATACAACTTCCCATCTGGTTTGCACTTAGTGGGACTATCAATTGTTTTTCAACAGGACAATGACCCAAAACACACCTCCAGGCTGTGTAAGGGCTATTTGACCAAGAAGGAGAGTGATGGAGTGCTGCATCAGATGACCTGGCCTCCACAGTCACCCGACCTCAACCCAATTGAGATGGTTTGGGATGAGTCAGATGGCAGAATGAAAGAAAAGCAGCCAACAAGTGCTCAGCATATATGGGAAATCCTTCAAGACTGTTGGAAAAGCATTCCAGGTGACTACCTCATGAAGCTGGTTGAGAGAATGCCAAGAGTGTGCAAAGCTGTCATCAAGCAAAGGGTGGCTATTTGAAGAATCTCAAATATAAAATATATATTTGTTTAACACCTTTTTGGTTACTACATGATTCCATATGTGTTATTTCATAGTTTTGATGTCTTCACTTTTATTCTACAATGTAGAAAATAGTAAAAGATAAAGAAAAACCCTGGAATGAGTAGTTGTGTCCAAACTTTTGACTGGTACTGTATATATACAGTGAGGGAAAAAAAGTATTTGATCCCCTGCTGATTTTGTACGTTTGCCCACTGACAAAGAAATTATCAGTCTATAATTTTAATGGTAGGTTTATTTTAACAGTGAGAGACAGAATAACAACAACGAAAAACAGAAAAACGCATGTCAAAAATGTTATAAATTGATTTGCATTTTAATGAGGGAAATAAGTATTTGACCCCCTCTCAATCAGAAAGATTTCTGGCTACCCGGTGTCTTTTAAACAGGTAACGAGCTGAGATTAGGAGCACACTCTTAAAGGGAGTGCTCCTAATCTCAGTTTGTTACCTGTATAAAAGACACCTGTCCACAGAAGCAATCAATCAATCAGATTCCAAACTCTCCACCATGGCTAAGACCAAAGAGCTCTCCAAGGATGTCAGGGACAAGATTGTAGACCTACACAAGGCTGGAATGGGCTACAAGACCATCGCCAAGCAGCTTGGTGAGAAGGTGACAAAAGTTGGTGCGATTATTCGCAAATGGAAGAAACACAAAAGAACTGTCAATCTCCCTCGGCCTGGGGCTCCATGCAAGATCTCACCTCGTGGAGCTGCAATGATCATGAAAACGGTGAGGAATCAGCCCAGAACTACACGGGAGGATCTTGTCAATGATCTCAAGGCAGCTGGGACCATAGTCACCAAGAAAACAATTGGTAACACACTATGCCGTGAAGGACTGAAATCCTGCAGCGCCCGCAAGGTCCCCCTGCTCAAGAAAGCACATATACAGGCCCGTCTGACGTTTGTCAATGAACATCTGAATGATTCAGAGGAGAATTGGGTGAAAGTGTTGTCGTCAGATGAGACCAAAAACTCAACTAGCTGTGTTTGGAGGAGGAGGAATGCTGCCTATGACCCCAAGAACACCATCCCCACCGTCAAACATGGAGGTGGAAACATTATGCTTTGGGGGTGTTTTTCTGCTAAGGGGACAGGACAACTTCACCGCATCAAAGGGACGATGGACGGGGCCATGTACCGTCAAATCTTGGGTGAGAACCTCCTTCCCTCAGCCAGGGCATTGAAAATGGGTCGTGGATGGGTATTCCAGCATGACAATGACCCAAAACACACGGCCAAGGCAACAAAGGAGTGGCTCAAGAAGAAGCTAATTAAGGTCCTGGAGTGGCCTAGCCAGAGGGAGTTGAAGGTTCGAGTTGCCAAACGTCAGGCTCGAAACCTTAATGAGTTGGAGAAGATCTGTAAAGAGGAGTGGGACAAAATCCCTCCTGAGATGTGTGCAAACCTGGTGGTTAACTACAAGAAACGTCTGACCTCTGTGATTGCCAACAAGGGTTTTGCCACCAAGTACTAAGTCATGTTTTGCAGAGGGGTCAAATACTTATTTCCCTCATTAAAATGCAAATCAATTTATAACATTTTTGACATGCTTTTTCTGGATTTTTTTGTTGTTATTCTGTCTCTCACTGTTCAAATAAACCTACCATTAAAATTATAGAATGATCATGTCTTTGTCAGTGGGCAAACGTACAAAATCAGCAGGGGATCAAATACTTTTTTCCCTCACTGTATATATATATATATATATACATATATATATATATATATATATATATATATATATATATATATATATATATATATATAATTTATTTTTTAAAGGTTTTTTGAAATTCTCCCGTGACTCCATTTTCATATCAGGCGACCCCACATGGTGTTGCGACCCCTAGTTTGGGAGCTGCTGTGTTAGCTTATCATTATTCACGATTCATTCATGATTATCTGTAATCATGGTAGCATCCACATTAATGTAGAAGTGTTCAGAAAACGATTATATTCTTATTTAAAATAAAAGTTACTCCAAAATTACACTACATTATATACCATTCATTTCTATTGGGCACAACATAATCTGAAACACAACCAAAACAAACAAGTTTGTAGAGTCGTAAGCTTGATGTGGTCATTGCGTGATAGGAATACGGGACCAAATACTAAAAGTTGAACTAAATGTAATACACTACAAGTGAATTAGTCCAAATACTTATGACACATTCAAATGGGGAGACTGGTAAATAAAGTGTATTCATTTCTAAACGCCAAAACGGATAGGCCTATGTATGAAAATACCCTCAAATAGAAGGTTGCATTCTGTACTGTCACCTCATATAAAACATTTGATCTCAAATCCAAAATGCTGGAGAATAGCCAAATTAAAAGTTTTAGCTTCACTGTCCAAATAAATACGTATAGGGGAGTGTATCAGAGATAAATAGCCTACTCTCTCTCTCTCGCTCTCTCTCGCACACACGCCGTGACCCTATTGACCATTGTGGTTTATCTCGTTATTGCAGCAGCCCCCGTTAAACCGGAGCCTGGTTACTTGGATACCCGACCGGGATGCTGCTCTTGCGACGTGCGTGAGCTGAAATGTAGCAAATCTCAGTTCAGACAATTAGTTAATATGATCGTTCTTCAGTGATATTGAAAGTTATTATCTAATTCACCAATAATTATTACTATTGTTACTTTGTTATAGCCTACATTTTGTTAATGTGATTGATCTCGTCAGCCTTTCTGCAATTGGGAAAGTCGGGATAGCCAAACAAGACCATAGCAAGAATTTGAAGAAGGGTGAGTTGTTTTTTCGTACAATTATTTCAACTTGTGGACATAGATCCTAACGAATTCGATACGAAATTGATACATCACAGTCATTGATCAATAATATTCTGGCATTTTATATTTAACAATATAGATAGACTTATTAGGCTACATTAGGCTATGTCATGTTATGTTTTATTTTCTTTCTGTGATGTTTGTCAAAGCATCAAGCGTGCGCATGCAAAAACATATACTGCATGGTTCTCATGGTTATAGTTGGTTCCCATGCAGTAAATGCAAGTGTTCTTGCAGGACGTTTGTATGTTAACCTCATCGCAAACACAATAAGCATCTCATCATCATCTTAATCACCATCATAATTTTGCATCACCCTCCTCTTCCTCCTCCTCCTCTTCCTCCTCACTCCTCCCATAACATCCCTATAGTACAGCGTCTAAAAATAAAATTGTGTGCATCCCTAATATCATAGGCTACAGAGTTCTGGCAGGCAGAGAATGACTGATTGGCCCAAATCATAGCCCTGCAATCCACACAGTCAGCCAGTCAGCCAGTCAATCAGCCAGCCATCAGTCAGCCAGCCAGCCAGCCAGTCAGACAGTCAACCAATCAGTCAGCCAGTCACACAGTCAGACAGTCAGCCAGCCAGAAAGATAGTTAGTCAGACAGACAGTAAGTCAGGCAGCCAGCCTGTCAGACAGTTAGCAAGTCAGTCAGCCAGTCAGCCAGTAAATCAGCCAGCCAGTCAGACAATCAGCAAGTCAGTCAGTCAGAAACACAACCAAAACAAACACGTTTGTAGAGTCATAAGCTTGATGTAGTCATAGCATGCTAGGAATACGGGACCAAATACTAAACTTTTGACTAAATGTAATACACTGTGAATTAGTCCAAATACTTATGACACCTTCAAATGGGGAGACTGGTACATAAAAGTGCTTTAATATCTAAATGGTAAAACGGATAGACCTATGTATGAAAATACCCTCAAATAGATATGTACATACTATCACCTCATATAAAACATTTGATCTCATATCCAAAATGCTGGAGAATAGCCAAATTAAAAGTTTTAGCTTCACCGTCCAAATAAATATGTATAGGGGAGTGTATCAGAGATAAATAGTCTATTCTCTCTATCTTTCTCTCTCTCCCTCTCGCTCTCTCTCTCTCGCGCACACACGCTGTGACCCCATTGACCATTGTGGTTTATCTCTTATCGCAGCCCCAGTTAAACCTGAGACTGGTTACTTAGATACCCGACCGGGATGCTGCTCGTGCGCCGTGCACGTGCTGAAATGTAGCAAATCTTAGTTCAGACAATCAGTTGATATGATCGTTCTTCAGTGATAGTGAACGTTATTACCAAATTCACCAATAATAGTTATTATTGTTACTTTGTTATAGCCTATATTTTGTTAATGTGATTGATCTCGTTAGCTTTTTGCAACTGGGAAAGTCGGGATAGCCTAATAAGACCATAGCAAGAATTGGGTCACTAGTATTTTTCGTATTTCAACTTTTGAATATAGATCGTAACTCACTCACTCACTCACTGGAAGAATCTCAATTGAGACAAGTGAGACACGGGTGCCGGCCTGCGTAGATGGAAACAGAAATGTCTGAGTCTATTTGGTGAAACACCAGGATAAATCCTCAATGGAATCTTCGCATCAGTCAGCCACTCCCTCACTCAATCACTCTCTCAATCAGCCAGGCAGTCAGTCAGTCAGTGACCCTCCTCTTCCCATTCATCTACATTAGTACACATCTGTTCCTATATACAGACTGAGTGCTCAGAGAGACAGAACCAACAGTGAGATATAGTAATACACACCCCGCCGTCACTCTCCTTCACTGCAATTAGCAGTTCTGTTCTGTTCTCTCTCTCTCTCTCTCTCTCTCTCTCTCTCTCTCTCTCTCTCTCTCTCTCTCTCTCTCTCTCTCTCTCTCCCTCCTTTCTCCTCCCCTCTCTCCCCCTTTCTCTCTCTCTCCCCTCCCTCCCCTCTCTCTCCCCTCCCTCCCCTCTCTCTCTCCCCTCCCTCCCCTCTCTCTCTCCCCTCCCTCCCCTCTCCCCTCCCTCCCCTCTCCCCCCTCCCCCCCTCTCTCTCCCCCCTCCCCCCTCTCTCTCTCCCCTCCCTCCCCTCTCTCCCTCCCCTCTCTCCCTCCCCTCCCTCCCCTCTCTCACCCCCCTCCCTCCGTTGAGGTTATGTATTTTATCCATCCAGCCCAATCAACCTCTTAGCGGCCCTTGTTTCCATCTGCTGCTCGATTGGCCAATCTGGCCCCCATTCAAATGTGTGTGTTTGTTCTGCTTCACTTCAAATGAGGTGTTCTGTCATGTGACGTAGGGACATGGGACATGTCATGTTAAGCGCAGTTATGTTGGCCATCTGGGAATTCATATAACGGTGTTGTAACAGCCTATCTTGTCTTATTGACAGACTTAAGTCTTGAACTCTTGATAGTTCATGTTTGGTGTCTCATTAAATCAGTAAAGCCAAAATAAGTATTTTTAAACATTTTTAGTCACTTAGCAGACGCTCTTATCCAGAGCGACTTACAGTCAGTGAGTGCATAGATTTTCATACTGGCCCCCTGTGGGAAACGAACCCACAACCCTGGCGTTGCAAGCGCCATTTTCTACCAACTGAGCTACAGGACACACACACACACACACACACACACACACACACACACACACACACACACACACACACACACACACACACACACACACACACACACACACACACACACACACACACACACACACACACACACACACACACACACACACACACACACACACACACACACACAAACACGCAGGCACTCACGCACCCACTCCCCTACCCACACACACATACACAGCCCTGATTGCCTAATGCCCTTTCTGCTCAATGGAACGTCCTTCTCTACCCAGACCAATTTATTGGCCACTAGGGAATGATACTGTGACTGTCTAAATCCTCTGTGCGTGTATGTGTCCAAATACTCTAGTCCCAATCCCCCTATCACCCAGGCAGGCAGGCACAGCCCCTCAACCTCTCAAATTACAGGACTAAAGCTTTGTTTCAATTAAATGGTCAGGTGTGGCATAGACAAATGTAAAGTGATAGCACGTCGGGAGACAACTTCCATCAATATTCTCTAGGAGAATGGTAATAACAGGAGAATGGTAATAACAGGAGAATGGTAATAACAGGAGAATGGTAATAACAGGAGAATCATAATAACAGGAGAATCATAATAACAGGAGAATGGTAATAACAGGAGAATCATAATAACTGGAGAATCTAAATAACAGGAGAATCGTAATAACAGGAGAATGGTAATAACAGGATAATCATAATAACAGGAGAATGGTAATAACAGGAGAATGGTAATAACAGGAGAATGGTAATAACAGGAGAATCATAATAACAGGAGAATCATAATAACAGGAGAATCATAATAACAGGAGAATCGTAATAACAGGAGAATGGTAATAACAGGAGAATCATAATAACAGGAGAATCATAATAACAGGAGAATCATAATAACGGGAGAATCATAATAACAGGAGAATCATAATACGGAGAATCGTAATAACAGGAGAATCATAATAACAGGAGAATCATAATAACAGGCTTAACTCTGGACGAATCAATGGTCACACAAACACAAGCATGTGCGCTCAACCACCCGTCTGCACACACGCACATGCACACAGTCAATCCCATCCCCAAGGACCATACGGCCTTATTCAAATGAACTATTAGACATGGAAGTAGAGGGTTTGCTAAACTAGTAAGCTAAGACCACAGGATATTGGGATGAGTTTGACTTGAAGGGGTAATCCGGGATTCACACGACATACAAAGTAGAAAGATGGCTGTACCAATCGCACATTTCCCCTTTAAGACAATTCAGGGATCAGGGTAAAACTTTGTTCTAAGGTTTGATCTGACCTGTTTATGGAATTAAATGTCCATGTTGGTTTTGATCTAGCAAACCTTGAATCAGGGCTTCGTGAGGCCTTTGTGCTTATTCAATTCTGCTGCTTTGTAGAAAGAAAAAATGTTTTATTAAATTAAATCTACCTCGTCCTGCACTTCCAAACCTGCATTGGAGGAAACAGTGAAATCGGTTGCAGTTTTCCCACTTAGGGAGGTGTGTCTGTGTGTGTATCCATGCATTTGTGTCTGTGACAGATTTGTCATTTCTAACAACCCAATTTCCCCTATTAACCTTTTACTGCAGTGCGCTAAATCAGGGTCACACAGAGTGTTTTTTGGTGATCTTAAACAAATCTACTTTGAAACAAACACCTCACACACAAGGTTATGGTCTTACAGAAAATAAGACACCTGTACCATGTCAGATATACAGCTGAAATGGATTACATTTTGAGTTTGCATTCCAATATTACACTTTATATACATAATAATAATATGCCATTTAGCAGACGCTTTTATCCAAAGCGACTTACAGTCATGCGTGCATACATTTTTGTGTATGGGTGGTCCCGGGGATCGAACCCACTACCTTGGCGTTACAAGCGCCGTGCTCTACCAGTTGAGCTACAGAGGACCACATACATCACAGAAGACTGAAATATAACAAAACCATTTGACAAAGAAACACCGGATTTTCGGGGACTTTTTAAAAATAATGTTTATTATTTATGAAATTATGAACAATATTAATAACATTCCACCCATGAGGCCACTAGGTCATTTGGCAGCAGGATAGGGCTACAAGTAAACTGTGTGTGTATATCAGTAACCCTCTCTATAGAAGTCTGACCCTCTCTCTCTTTCTCTCTCTCTTTCTCTCTCTCTTTCTTTCTCTCTCTCTCATTCTCTCTCCAAGCTGCATTAGTCTCCTCTCTACACCAGTATTCCTCAACAGTAGTACAGATGCCATTATTCCAGCCTTCCACCTAACTCAACCAAACAGATGGATAAAATGGGAATAGCAGAATGACAGTTGTCTTGCGTCACAAATGGCACCCTATTCCCTATAGTGCACTACTTTTGACCAGGGCCCATAGGGTTCCAGTTAAAAGTATGTAGTGAATAGGGTGCCCTTTGGGATTCGTCCAGCTATTGCAATGCCATACCATGACAAAATGTCCATCCATTAATCTTATCCCTCCCCCTCCAATTTGTTCCAAATGGGTAATGTTGCACCTTTTGATCGGGACCCGTGTCGCCATGGTAACAAAGTTCCAGGAACACGGCTCTGTAGAGAGAGATTGGCCTCAATTTTTAATGTGGCTTGTAGAGATTAGGCTACTAGCTATTGTGCCAGTTGTGCAATGGATCCCCCTAAAAATAGGCAGAAGGCAGAAGGTGGAGGAGTATGGTTGTGTGTGTGTGTGTGTTTCTGTGTGTGTGTGTGTGTGTGCGTGCGTTTAATATTTGAGTGGAGGTGAAGTTAGAAAAGGCTTTTAGGGAGAATCCTTCCCACCCCATGTTCTATCTGTGTAGTGTGAAGTGGTGTTATATGTCCTGAAGTGTGTGTGGTGTGTGTGTGGTGTGTGTGTTGTGTGTGTGTGTGTGTGTGTGTGTGTGTGTGTGTGTGTGTGTGTGTGTGTGTGTGTGTGTGTGTGTGTGTGTGTGTGTGTGTGTGTGTGTGTGTGTGTGTGTGTGTGTGTGTAGGGTGTCCACCCACTCTGCCCAGAATAGGTGAAAACATGCTTTGGTGATTTTTCCTTATGTTATAAAATACATTTTACCAAGACAAATATGATTCTTCATGTTCTGAATCGTTCAGTGGGGTCTTTCTCTAACATATCGTTAACATTATATCCAAAAAGTCAGATTTTGTAGCCTAATACATCCGATAATAAGCACTGAGGTCTGTTGATAGAGCGGTGCAGCTTTATTGCTGAAAGTTTCGAAAATTTTATATTTTGTGGTCGTGTCTTCCAAGTTGTTTCCGTGGGTTGTAAATAGCTGAATTAGCATGACACGAGCTGAATTAACTGTGAAAGGCTTTGACAATAAAACGTTTGGGGTACGCTCAGTGCTCATTTCACAGAGATGCTTGATTTTAAGAAAAATCTTTGAAAAATAACTTTGCATTAATATGAACAGCGTGTACTAAAATATGAATCTTCTACATGTCATGTCTCAAAATCAATATCTATCTTACCTCTATATTGGTTTATGTCCTCTGGATTTGAGAAGAAGGATGACTAGTTCAATGGTGAGCCTGTCAGTTGGCCTTCATTCTCTCACAGCATCCAGCCTAGCTGACACAATGCTATTTTCCTGATTTATGACCACATTTTATTCTCATGCCTCAATTGATTTATTCACCCTCCTACAAGGGTAAACACCAATAACTTTGAAACAGATTATGATAGAGACATGAGGTTTGGACCATTGGTTTCCTTAAAGGATTATCTACACAATGAACATATTATTCTACCCATTGGTCAAAATATGCGTTTTTGATTGGACACCCTAGTTTATGCCCCATGTATCTTCCTCTATGGAGGGTGGAGTGATGTCACTTCCTTTATGTCTAAGAGCTTCTCTCTGTGGTCTAATAGATCTAAGTTCTGTACTGTATGAGTGGTATAGACTGTGAGGTACAGTGGAGTGGTATAGACTGTGAGGTACAGTAGAGTGGTATAGACTGTGAGGTACAGTAGAGTGGTATAGACTGTGAGGTACAGTAGAGTGGTATAGACTGTGAGGTACAGTAGAGTAGTATAGACTGTGAGGTACAGTAGAGTGGTATAGACTGTGAGGTACAGTAGAGTGGTATAGACTGTGGGGTACAGTAGAGTGGTATAGACTGTGAGGTACAGTAGAGTGGTATAGACTGTGAGGTACAGTAGAGTGGTATAGACTGTGAGGTACAGTGGAGTGGTATAGACTGTGAGGTACAGTGGAGTGGTATAGACTGTGAGGTACAGTGGAGTGGTATAGACTGTGGGGTACAGTAGAGTGGTATAGACTGTGGGGTACAGTAGAGTGGTATAGACTGTGAGGTACAGTAGAGTGGTATAGACTGTGGGGTACAGTAGAGTGGTATAGACTGTGAGGTACAGTAGAGTGGTATAGACTGTGAGGTACAGTAGAGTGGTATAGACTGTGAGGTACAGTGGAGTGGTATAGACTGTGGGGTACAGTAGAGTGGTATAGACTGTGAGGTACAGTGGAGTGGTATAGACTGTGAGGTACAGTAGAGTGGTATAGACTGTGAGGTACAGTAGAGTGGTATAGACTGTGAGGTACAGTAGAGTGGTATAGACTGTGAGGTACAGTAGAGTGGTATAGACTGTGAGGTACAGTGGAGTGGTATAGACTGTGAGGTACAGTGGAGTGGTATAGACTGTGAGGTACAGTAGAGTGGTATAGATTGTGAGGTACAGTAGAGTGGTATAAAATCAAATAAAATCAAATTTTATTTGTCACATACACGTGTTTAGCAGATGTTATTGCGGGTGTAGCGAAATGCTTGTGCTTCTAGCTCCGACAGTGCAGTAACATCTAACAAGTAATATCTAAGAATTTCACAACATATACTCAATACAGACAAATCTAAGTAAGGAATGGAATTTAAGAATATATACATATATGGACAAGCAATGACAGAGTGGCATGGACTAAGATTCAGTAGAATATTATAGAATACAGTATATACATATGAGATGAGTAATGCAAGATATGTAAACATTATTAAAGTGACTAGTGTTCCATTTCTTAAAGTGGCCAGTGATTTCAATAGGCAGCAGCAGCCTCTAATGTGCTAGTGATGGCTATTTAACAGTCAGCTGGCCTTGAGATAGAAGCTGTTTTTGATGCACCTGTACTGACCTTGCCTTCTGGATGATAGCGGGGTGAACAGGCAGTGGCTCAGGTGGTTGATGTCCTTGATGATCTTTTTGGCCTTCCTGTGACATCGGGTGCTGTATGTGTCCTGGAGGGTGGGTAGTTTGCCCCCCGGTAATGCGTTCGGCAGACCGCACCACCCTCTGGAGAGCCCTGCGGTTGCGGGCGTACCAGGCGGTGATACAGCCCGACAGGATGCTCTCAATTGTGCATCTGTAAAAGTTTGTGAGGGTTTTAGGTGCCAAGCTACATTTCTTCAGCCTCCTGAGGTTGAAGAGGCTCTGTTGGACCATTTAAGTTTGTTAGTGATGTGTACGCCAAGGAACTTGAAGGTTTCCACCTTCTCCGCTGCGGTCCCGTCTATGTGGATAGGGGGGTGCACCTTCTGCTGTTTCCTGAAGTCCACGATCATCTCCTTTGTTTTGTTAACGTTGAGTGAGAGGTTATTTTCCTGGCACCACACTCCCAGAGCCCTCACCTCCTCCCTGTAGGCTGTCTCTTCATTGTTGGTAATCAAGCCTACTACTGTTGTGTCGTCTGCAAACTTGATGATTGAGTTGGAGGCGTGCTTGGCCATGCAGTCATGGGTGAACAGGGAGTACAGGAGGGGGCTGAGCACGCACCCAGTGTTGAGGATCAGCGAAGTGGAGATGTTGTTTCCTACCTTCACCACCTGGGGGCGGCCCGTCAGGAAGTCCAGGACCCAGTTGCACAGGGCAGGGTTCAGACCCAAGGCCTCAAGCTTAATGATGAGCTTGGAGGGTACTATGGTGTTGAATGCTGAGCTATAGTCAATTAACAGCATTCTTACATAGGTATTCCTCTTGTCCAGATGGGATAGGGCAGTGTGCAGTGTGATGGCAATTGCATCGTCTGTGGATCTATTGGGGTGATATGATTCTTGACTCTCAAAGCACTTCATGATGACAGAGGTGAGTGCTACGGGCGATAGTCATTTAGTTCAGTTACTTTTGCTTTTTTGGGTACAGGAACAATGGTGGCCATCTTGAAGCATGAGCAGCACAAACTGGCTCTAACCAGAATAGAAAGTGGAGTGGATGCCTCACAGGTCCTCAACTGGCAGCTTCATTAAATAGTACCCGCAAAACACCAGTCTCAATGTCAACAGTGAAGAGGTGACTCCGGAATGCTGACCTTCTAGGCAGAGTCGCCTCTTCACTGTTGACGTTGAGACTGGTGTTTTGCAGGTACTATTTAATGAAGCTGCCAGTTGAGGACCTGTGAGGAGTCTGTTTCTCAAACTAGACACTCTAATGTATTTGTCCTCTTGTTCAGTTGTGCACCGGGGCCTCCCACTCCTCTTTCTATTCTGGTTAGAGCCAGTTTGCGCTGTTCTGTGAAGGGAGTAGTACACAGCGTTGTACGAGATCTTCAGTTTTTTGGTAATTTCTCGCATGGAATAGCCTTCATTTCTCAGAACAAGAATAGACTGATGAGTTTCAGAAGAAAGTTATTTGTTTCTGGCCATTTTGAGCCTGTAATCGAACCCACAATTGCTGATGTTACAGATACTCAACTAGTCTCAAGAAGGCCATTTGTATTGCTTCTTTAATCAGCACAACAGTTTTCAGCTGTGCTAACATAATTGCAAAAGGGTTTTCTAATGATCAATTAGCCTTTTAAAATGATAAACTTGGATTAGCAAACACAACGTGCCATTGGAACACAGGACTGATGGTTGCTGATAATGGGCCTCTGTACGCCTATGTAGATATTATATAAAAAAATCAGCCATTTCCAGTTACAATAGCCATTTCCAACATTAACAATGTCTACACTGTATTTCTGATCAATTTGATGTTATTTTAATGGACAAAAACGAAGTATATTTCTAAGTGACCCCAAAAGTTTGAACGGTAGTGTATATATTTTTCATTTATTCTTATTTACAACTTTCTGTCTTTAATTCTTTAATTCTCTAGTGACCATCTTCACGAATTATATCAATATTTTTTTAACATCAACTGGTATATATTTTTTGACTGAAACAAAAACAACATGATTGACAATAGGCTTTTATCCATCAGCATGTGATTGATGGTTTCAATATTGGAGCAGGATATAGGAAGCGTGACGTGTCTGTTGTGTGACAGTTTATGGGTACTACCTCTGGGAAAGTCTTCTTCAAACACACCCATGGATGTATAAGGCAAACATCTGGGAGGTCAAAACCCCAAACTGGACCAATCCACATTTGAGCCAGCCATCATGTCTCCATCTCTCATGTCATATTAACATCTCTCTCTCTCGCTCTCTCTCTCTCTTTTATCTCTCTCCCTATCTCTCTCTCTCCATATTTCTCTCTTTCTCTCTCTTTCTCTCTCTCTCCATAGCTCTCTCTCTTTCTCTCCATATCTTTCTATCTCTCTCGTTCTCTCCATATCTCCCTCCTCCTCATTCTATCACTCTTCATCTCTCTCCATCTCTCTTTCTCTCCATCCCCCATCCCTCCCCTTCCTCACTCCCTTGTTCCCTCGTTCAACAGTTAATCACCAACAGGATTGTAAAAGTCATGCCCTGTTCTCGACATGAGTGTCTGGGTTGCGTCCTCTAATAGAGAGCCAATTACCTACCATTACCATTACTGCAGTACGTGTGTCAGTGCGTGCATCCTTACAGCACCCACTTTATTACTGCGGTACGGGAGTGCGTGTGTGTGTATGTGTGTGTACAGCGTCCACTTTATTAAGGAGCGATGATGGCGACTACAAAAACAACAAGTTGTGAACAGATCCGCCTGGCGCCCACACCTGTCCAGGTCCTGTACATGTTGTTGTTTTTCTGTTTCTTTTTCTCCATTAACCTCCGCTGATGTTGCTGCTGGGGTCTGTAGTTCATGTAGTTCACAATTAGAATGGGTAACACTTTACTGTAGTTGTCCTATGCACTAAGTATTCATAAAGCCTTTATGACACAACACATTATAATATTTGTCATAAGGACACCTGAAGTAGGGCCATATACAATCCGCGATGCAGAGAACGTGGACGGAATCACGGAATCCAGACATTAAAATGGAATTCAACAATATTCAAAAATGTATTGAACAGTAGGGGATCAACTAAATGTATTGAACTTAGTAGGGAATCAACTAAATGTATTGAACTTAGTAGGGAATCAACTAAATGTATTGCAAAAGTATTACGTGTATTATAAGACAAGAACAGAATGCATCAGTGATTCTTATTTCCTGCAACGTTCTGAAGAGGCAACGACAATTCCCTGTATGTGTATGTGCGGTACGCGCCTACCACTTTGTGTAGCCGTTAGCGATGATGCTAGTGAAGTCTTCTGGTAGATAGAAAGGCTTTCCCAAAAACGTTTTCCATTAAATGTTAACTACAAAGTAGCCTATGCTTATCTGGCAGAATGATATCATGATTATTTGTGTCAATCTAGTGGGTATTTGTTTTGCAAACTCTACCATCACGTGTGCTACACAGCTTAACAGCCTCTTGCTAGGTGTGCACTGGAATGAAAGGGTAACTACACCCCAAAATCTAAATTTCAACAAAGACCTCAAAAGTGGTCTCCTGATGTGGTTTAAGCATTGTTGTTGACTTACAACATCCAATTTAGTTGTTTTTCTATATAAAAAAGTGTGACTTTGAGAGCAAAAACCTGAAAAATCAGGAGAAAACAGAAACCTAGAAAAACTAAATGGAAAAAACTGAATTTTGGAAAAAACTAAACCTAATTTTGACTTTATTAGTGGGCTATTTTCTTTAATAGTTGCTACTGTCCTCCATTGTCTTGGATGCTTTAACAGAATAGTGTTGTTGTTTTGAGAATGCATAATGAGATCAGTATTTTTTCTCTCACACACTTATCTTGCTGTCTCCTATACAGGTCCATCTCTTCTGACCCCCAACAATCTCACCTTTTTCTCTGTTTCTCGCATACAGGTCCAATTGCTACGCACTGAAGTCAACCTCAAACCACTCACCCAACTACCACAACCAACAACATATCATCACCTCTGACCTCCATGGAGCTTGTCCAAACGCCCCCGGTCATCTACCTCCCCACAGCCGCCCCCTCCATGCCTGGGCCCAACACCTCCACCTTCCCCCTCTCCCCCCTCCTCCTCCTCACCCCGGACGACCGTTTCTTCAATAGATCCTACCACAACTGGACCAACCCTGGCGGCGGAGGCGTAGGGGGTTTCCAACCCACTATAGCAGGGGTCCTTATCCCTCTCATCTATGTAGCTGTCTGTGTGATCGGCCTGGTGGGCAACACATTGGTCATCTACATTGTTTTACACTATGTGAGGACTGAGTCGGTCACTAACATCTATATACTCAACCTGGCCATCGCTGATGAGCTATTCATGCTAGGTCAGTGATTTTTTTTTGTCAGTGGTTTTACTGTTTTATTCAAATTGTTGTTTATTCAACTCTGTTATTAGCCTTATTTTGCGAGCTCACATTCTGTTTCACTTGAAATTAAACAAAATATGACCGCAGCGATCAGTCTGCTTTCACCAGGATACTCTTTTATTGCCTCTTTTACTGTATTTCTTTCATCTGATTATTTTACTGTATTTCTTTCATTTGATTATTGCATTTCTTTCATTTGATTATTTTATTGTAAAGTGTGTTACACTTTTGAATGCAGTTTTAAATGCACTTCAAATGCAATGTAAGTGCGCGGTTTTAATCGTTTTTAATTGCACTGTCAATATAGTTTGATTTTATTTTACTTCCCCTAGGCCTCCCCTTCCTGGCGGTCCAGAACGCTCTGCTCTCCTGGCCATTTGGTTCTCTCATGTGCCGTGTGGTCATGACCGTGGACGCCATCAACCAGTTCACCTCCATCTTCTGTCTCACGGTCATGTCCATCGACCGCTACCTCGCAGTGGTCCATCCCATACGGTCGTCGTGGTGGAGGCGACCGCACGTGGCCAAGGCGGTGAACGCGACGGTGTGGGCGGTGTCGTTTGTGGTGGTGCTGCCCGTGGTGGTGTTCGCAGACGTGCTGGAGGATGATGGGAACTGTAGTATAGTGTGGCCCGAGCCAGCTGAGGTCTGGAAGGCATCATTCATCGTGTACACGTGCACGGTCGGGTTCTTCGGACCGCTACTCGTCATCTGTCTCTGCTACCTGCTCATCGTGGTCAAGGTCAGAATGTCAGCCTACTTTCCCACTTAAGGGGAAAAATAGCTCTTTTACACTAATTGGGAGACCTTCCTGTTATACTTAGACTGAACCAGTATCTCCTTTAAAACATAATTGTTGTTTTGGAACATAAACCCAGGTGTTGCTATACCTCTGTTGTTACATGAAATTAATGTGTTCTGATGTCTTTGTCTCATATTACCACTGATTTATTTATATTTCTCTTAAATCAAACAGACATTGTGCTGGGCATTTGTTTTGAGGGGCGGGACCGCTTGGCCCTCTTCCAGGGAACCCTTCCTTGTGCGATTCTCTACTCCGGCCCTGACCTGTTACATCTGACAACAAACAGATATTTATCAACATCTTTAATGTCTGGGTCAGGAGCCGGAGGGGAGGACACACTGGGAGTGGGTCTCTGTCAGTGGAGGCTGCTGAGGGGAGGACGGCTCATAATAATGGCTGGAATGGAGTCAATGGAATGGTATGAACCACATGGAAACCACGTCTTTGATGTATTTGATGCAATTCCATTGACTCCATTCCAGCCATTATTATGAGCCGTCCTCCCCTCATCAGCCTCCACTGGTCTCTGGGGAGGGGTAGAGCAGCCTGGGAGTGGGTCTCTGGGGAGGTGGTGGAGCGGCCTGGGAGTGGGTCTCTGGGTAGGTGGTGGAGTGGCCTGGGATTGGGTCTCTGGGGAGGGGGTGGAGCGGCCTGGGAGTGGGTCTCTGGGGAGGGGGTGGAGCGGCCTGGGAGTGGGTCTCTGGGGAGAGGGTGGAGCGGCCTGGGAGTGGGTCTCTGGGGAGGGGGTGGAGTGGCCTGGGAGTGGGTCTCTGGGGAGAGGGTGGAGCGGCCTGGGAGTGGGTCTCTGGGGAGGGGGTGGAGTGGCCTGGGAGTGGGTCTCTGGGGAGGGGGTGGAGTGGCCTGGGAGTGGGTCTCTGGGGAGGGGGTGGAGTGGTCTACCCTACAGTGGCCTACCCTACAGTGGTCTACCCTACATTTTTTACATATTTGACACATTTGAACAGTTTTTCACTTTTTATAGTCAATATATTGCTGAGTTAACCTTTATATTATATTTAATTGTAAAGTGTGTTGAGATGTTTTAACTGCCAATAAAGTTGAATTGTTTTGTTTTGATTCTAAGGTGCGCAGCGCGGGGAAACGGGCCCGGCCTACCTCCTCAAGACGCAGGAAGTCCGAACGCAAGATCACCCGCATGGTGGTTGTCGTGGTAGCGGTGTTCGTGTTGTGCTGGCTCCCATTCTACATCCTCAACATCGTTAACCTGCTAGTCCTGTTACCGGGCGAATTCCGGGGGCTGTACTACTTTGTGGTGGTCCTATCGTACGCTAATAGCTGCGCTAACCCGATACTTTACGGATTCCTGTCCGATAATTTTAAGAGAGGGTTCCGGAAGGCTCTTTGTCGTTCTTCGAGGAGGGTGGAGAACCACGAGAGGGCGGCAGCCACCGAGCTGCAGCTCCCTGCGGAGCTCTGGAGGGGAATTGCGCCCGAGCGGCGAGATGGCCTGGGGGTCACCAAGGCTCATGGAGGAGGGGAGGAAGAAAAGGAGGAGGAGGAAGAGGATGACGGAATAGAGATGGAGAGAAGAGAAGACGTCACTCAGATGACAGAGGACTGCAGGATTGCACAGAACGGGAACGGAGGAGGACAAGTTGAGAGCTCCAGGATCTTGTTCACACCGGGCGGAAAGGTGGAGACTGTACCCCAGGGGCAGAGGGCTAAAGCTGGGGAGGTGGCTGGGAAAGGCCCAGGCTTGGGGCCTACTGTCACTGTCTCCAATCTTACCAATGGATCAAAGAGTAAAAGTAATAGGTCACTTCCAGAGGAGACAGTGGAGAAGAGCACCAAGCTAGAGATCAGCTACCTGTAACTCATAAATAAGCTATTTTCCAATGTTCATACTAGCATACCATTTATACGGACAAGTCTTGCTGAGGCTGTCCTAATATGGACACTGTACAGCGTATAGAATGGGGGTAGGGTGAAGTTGCCCCTAGAGACGCGGATATTGGGTCAGTTTTGCATAAGGTTAGGTAATTGGGGGAGGGGAAGCTGATCCTAGATCTGTACCTAGGGGAAATTTTACCCAGGCGCTAGAATGCATGTCCGGTACATGGACTCATTCTAAGTAGCGAGCTACTGTGTAGATTGGGACATAGACATATGGATTGAATGAATGTATTGTAGCGACATTAACCCAACAGCTAGCGACCTTGTTAAGAGGTTTGGAGCTCTTGGGGTAACAGTTGAGGTGTTGGCTTGTCAGTCACTGGTTGGAGCTACCACCCGAATTCGCTAATGTATCATTTAAATGGACACTTTTGAGTATCAACTGTGAACATACAATGATACCAACTGCCTTGCCTCAAATTCCAAGCTTTTTGCCAAAACAGTGATGATCAGTTATTTTATTGGGCTGAGAATATGCTGTCTTTACAGAATACATTTCAGTATTACGCTTAGTGTGCAACGTAAATATGTATAGAAATGTATGAGAATCATAATACAGTTTTGGGGATGAATAGGCTAATCAGAGATTCACACAAGGAGAAAAAACACATACTATATATTATCAGTATTTAAATGATGTCTCTATGTTAGTTTCTTAGTGCAGTATTTTTTCAACAGTAGCCTTCAGACAAAGTATAAAAGTCTCATGATACCACTAAAATCACATGGGACGAACTGTTCCCTTTCATCCGAGAAAAGCATCATATAACTATTTCAATAAGAGTTCATACTGCCTCTGTCTGAGGCTTCACAATACAAGTGCAAAACAGTGTCCTTGCGTTGAAAGCGAAAGCAAACAGACATCTAGTTCCATTCTATTTCTATCTCACCGCGTCCCTGGTGGAGCGTTTCGTTTATCAGAATGAATGGAATGGAATCATTACAGTGAATAACGTCGCCTAAACTGCACCTGCACGATTAAGACTCATACATATTCATGATGACGGTAGTCAAGTCGATTAAATGATGGCGGATGGTATATCAAAGAGGTGTGCGCACTCTGATATCGACCTTTGGCTAATTTGATTGGAGTGCAGCTGAATATCTTCTGAGCGACGTCGTGGTGGATATTGATGTCGAATGCTATTTTGTTGGGGGGAATGTTAGTAATTTTACCTTTTAGACAGATGCTGTTTATGTGAGTGAAGCTGAACCATTAGAACACAGGTGGCATTTGGAACTAAAGAACTAATGATAGATATTTGCAGAGCCATATTTATAGATATTTAGATTGAGATAATATGTCTCTGGGTAGTTGCAGAGGAACAAAACCATTTTGCTATGGAGCAGAGCTATACAGTGTCGCTTTGTATGTATGTAGGCTATACACAGTGCCATATTGAATAAGATAATTTATCAAATGCGGCCTTTAAGTTCACTCTGTATCTGAACATAATTGTTTTGTAGCTGTAGCCTGAATGTTGTTTTGTAGCTGTAGCTTTAATGTTTTGTCATGTTGTTTTCAGAACAGCCTCAATTCGTTGGGACATGGACTCTACAAAGTGTTGAAACGTTCCACAGGGATGCTGGCCCATGTTTACTCCAAATGCTTCCCACAGTTGTGTCAAGTTGGCTGGATGTCCTTTGGGTGGTGGACCATTCTTGATACACACAGGAAACTGTTGAGTGTGAAAAACCCAGCAGTGTTGCAGTTCTTGACACACTCAAACCCGTGCACCTGGCACCTACTACCATACCCTGTTCAAAGGCACTTAAATATTATTTTTTTAGTCTTGCCCATTCACCCCCTGAATGGCACACATACACAATCCATGTCTGAATTGCCTCAAGGCTTAAAAATCCTTCTTTAACCTTCATCTACACTGATTGAAGAGGATTTAACGAATGACATCAATAAGGGATCATAGCTTTCACCTGGATTCACCTGGTCAGTCTATGTCATGGAAAGAGCAGGTGTTCCTAATGTTTTGTACGCTCAGCTTATGTCTACACAAGGCTAGAAGTTAACAAGTTAGAAGAGAAGTTATTGGGAAAAGTGCTCGCCATACCTGTCACACACTTGAAATGAATGTTGAATCAGGTGTGCTAGCTCTGGAATACTTCAAATACATGGAACGGCAGGGAGTCCCCGAGGAGAGGTTTGAGAACCACTGCGTTAGAAGAGATGTTTGGAAAAGTTGTCGCACACCTGAAATGAATGATAACGAGCTTACGTCTACGCTTGTCTCACCCACGGTGTCACCCACGGTGGTGCTTTGGAAGCCTGGTTACCAGTCTTTTGTGCCATCATACCACTCCTTGTCATGCCAAACATATTGGCAACCACAAGGAGTTGACTGCACTAACAGATATGGGACAAGGCTAGTGCTTTGGTCACCCACAGTGTGTGGATGGAACCTAGCTCTTGCTTTGGTAAAGATCTCAACTGATTTCAGTGTTTCTGATCGTGTGTACATGGTAGCCTGAGTGCCAGTCTGTTTGTGCCATCATGCCAACTCCATTTCACTCATTGTTATGCCAAACATGTTATGATTGACAATAACAGCTTTGGAGTTGGCAAGAGCACAAACAGATCTGGGACCAGGCTATGTAAATGGTATTTCTATGTTTAGATAGTGTCTGTGTACTGTGCTGCTGTTGGTGCTTTGTTCGACTAAAAAGCCTCAAATTGAATGTGGAATTTGAAGAAAAAAATAAAATTTCTTATAATGTGATTTTTATTTTTTATTCCAAGTTATTGGTGGAATTCCATTGGTCTCAGTTGACGTCTGACACTACAGCATGGAAGAGAGAAATTTTTGTCAGAGCAATCAGATATTCTGATAAGAGGGACAACCCATCTGTCACTTTCCAAGAGTATTGATTAGTGTTAATGTAATGGTTGGTCGGCGCTTTAAATTAACATCAGTATTGGTTGTGGAGAAGCAATCAGATAATTAATGACGCAAGGTCCACGAGACGGATCCGGACAAATTGGCTGAAGACAGAATGCGGCCTACAGGGAAAATGAGTTTGACACCCCTGATCTATGATAAGCCTGAGGCAGTAATGTAGGGAAATAGTCAGGTCCAAAATTATTGTCACCCTTGATAAAGATGAACAAAAAAGTATGTTTAAATTAAATAATTCAAATACTGAGCTGTATTGTATGCAAAAAAAAATGTATTATTATACTATTTTATACTAATACAATTGCTCAGAGAAAGAGATTTGGAGAAGTAATATTTTTTCTCTCAAAAAGATGGGGGTTACAATTATTGGCACCCCTGTTTTCAATACCTTTCAATACCTCACCTTGCGAGGATAAAGGCACTGAGTTGGAGAACACATTGGGAGGGATCATGGACCATTCCCCCATACACAATCGTTCCAGATTCACAATATCCTTTGTCTGCGCTTATGGACTGCCCTCTTCAATTCAAACCACAGGTTTTCAATGGGGTTCAAGAACGGAGAATATAGCTATTGCAAAATGATTTTGTGTTCAATTAACCATTTCTTTGTGGATTTTGATGTGTACTTAGGGTTATTGTCTTGTTGGAAGAGTCACTTGCTGCCAAGTTTCAGCCTCCTGGCAGGAGCAACCAGGTATTTGTCTAAAATGCCCTGGTACTTGGTAAAGTTCATAATGCATTGACCTTAACAAGGGCCCCAGGACCAGTGGAAGCAAAATAGCCCCATAACATCAAAGATCGACCACCATATTTTACAGTATGTATGGGGTTCTTTTCTGGATACGCATCTTTCTTTCAACGCAAAACCCACCACTGCTGTGTATGGCCAAAGAGCTCTATTTTCATGTCATCTGAACATAGCACCAGTTCCAATCCAAGTACCAATGGCGTTTACATTTGTTGGATGACATGAAAATAGAGCTCTTTGGCCATGCAAACCAGTGGTGGGTTTTGCGTTGAAAGAAGGATAGGTATGCCGAAAAGAACCCCATAGGCAGTCCATAAGCGCAGACAAATGATATCAAGGATCTGGAAAGACTGTATGGAGGAATGGTGTAAGATCCCTCCCAATGTGTTCTCCAATCTCATGAAATATTTTACAAAAAGGCTCTGTGCCGTTATGCTCACAAGGTGAGGTATTGAAAGGTTTTGAAAACAATAATTTTGACCCCTATCTTTTTTTTTGAGAGAAAATATATTACTTGTTAAACAAAATATTTTTCTCTGAGAAATAGTATTAGAATAAAATATCATTTTCTAAAATAATTTATCATACAATATAGCTCAGTATTAGTAATATTTATTTTATACAGTCTTTTTTGCTCATCTTTATCAAGGTGCCAATAATTTTGGACCTGACTGTAGATAGACCCTACAGTGGAGATTCATTGATCACTGTGTCCCTCTATTGGTCAAAGCCAGGACAACACTGAAACAGTAAAAAATACATTTTAGTCACATTTCTGCTGATGTTTTATTCCAAATAAATGTCTCACAGCCTCCCTCTGTCCATCCATCTATCCCTTCCCATCATTCTGGTACAGCGTCACCGAGCCACTTGAGGTAGGGTGGGTTGCCCTGCTCTATGGGTAGGCTGATGACCTCTGCTACTTCATACGGATGGTTGGACCTGTTAGAAAGCAAACACAGTATGAGTCACACACACACACATAGATAGACAAATGCATGCACACACACACAGTACACCCCTGCTATATGAGTCTCTGATAAATGTCAATGGTAATTCTGGGAAAGGACTGATTAAACAACCCATTGCCTGATTTTGTACATAGACTACGTATTCTCCCTATAACTGAGGGAAATAATGGAACACACACACAATGATTACCTAACATATTCTGCCAGAGATGCAACCTTAGAACTTCTGGTCTTTATCATCTAAAAGTAGGAAGAAAGTAGTTACAACTTTAGTTACATCACACTCAGATAAACCAAGCATATTGAGTCTTCATTCAATGCACAATAACAGTACTAGCTATTCCATTAGGCCTATATGTTTTGTCATGGACTTGCAGGGCAGCATATACAGATACTATAGGTTCATATCGAACAGGACCAGAAATAGAAAGAGGTGTGAATGCTCACCAGCAAAACTTCACTATCCTCCTCGATCTTCCCCTGCCATTCATATCTGACAAGAAACAGAGACATGTTGCCAATCCTAATCAGTAACCCTTCCATTCCCTTCACGTGTTCTAATCTCTGATCCGTCATGGTCCACACTTACACAGATGTGATTTTGGGAACTATGTTGACACAAGCAGCCAGCTTCTTCTCAACGATCCCTCTGTCAGGTGGGGGGAAGAGACAATGACAATAACCAATCAGAATGGATGGATAAACTGCATCCAGCACAATATGGATAACAAATACATGATTCAGACTACAGAGCCGACGCCAACCATACCGGCTCTGATATTTTGTTTGACATTTTCCTTTCTAGCACGGTTTAAGCAGTTTAGCCCAGTTCAGCTTAACCTGGCTCAGTTTGGCCCTATAGTGTGAATCAACGTCGCATTCGGGAGAGTGCAACTTTCTGAACATTGCTGATAGAAATGTCTTCTAGAGGTGACATCTGACATGCTTCCCAATTCAACATAGCAGAGAATAATGTTTGTTTGTGTGTATGTCTGTGTCTATCCGTTACCTGGCCAGATCTTTGGCCACCTGTTCGTTGGGGCAGGTGACGAAGGCGGCGGAGTGTGTGCCCGCCATGTAGGTCTCGGACGCCATGGAGAACGCTCTCAATCCCACAGTCCTCAGCAACGCGTGCATCAACACGCTCAGCAACGCAGTCTAGGGGTTTAGGAGAAGAACTGACAGACAACATTCTATGGTGGAAATATTTCATGAGAAATACAGTAAATCAAATCAACCACTTGACTGTTTCTGCATATTACAATGGCTAGGACTAGGCTACATTTGGCAAGACAACAAGCATATACGAAATGGATTGCAGACAGCTAAGCAACTTCTTGAATATGTCTCTTCTACCTGACTACTTGTGGTTTGGGACACATACTCACCACAAAGAATGCCCTCAGAGGTCCACCAGCCAGCAATCCTTCTGTAGCAGGCAGTCCAAAGCGCATTGCCTAAGCAGCACTCTGCAGCAGGGGTAAGTGACATACATGCATTAGCAATCATACAGGGCAGGCCGGGAGCGATGACTGACAATGAGTTCATAGCATGACAAGCAACCACACAAGTTCTGCCATAGGCAAACGTCCAAATACTGAAAAGCAAAATTATGTTTATGGACTAACAATAGCTACAAACACAGCATACAGTACGAAGCTAGCTAGCTAGGCTAATTGGGTGTGACTTTACTGTGGTGTGAGCTCAACTCGCTGTAACTTGACACGTGCAAATGCAGGACAGGACTTTTGCCAAATGGTCCAAAACGAAATAATTATCCGGTACGAAATGTACAATTCATATGCTACATCAACTCAAACTGTCCAGCTAAAATTACCTTTAGACAGGAGCAGTTTCGATGCACACAATGCTGTTGCCACTCTCTAACGTAAAAATTAAGCTCTGCCGTAAAGCAGGATCTGTTGTTTACCAATTGGTCGTAAATGCAAAAGCAGAGCTGGACGCACGAGAATTATGTCGATATGGTAACGTTTTCAATTATTATGTGAAAAATGTATTATTAGTAGAAATGATAGTGGTATACAGCCAGTCGTAGTATGTTTATTGACGTCGTTTCGCTTATAAATGTAAGCGTATATAAATGCTAAACTGGTTTATGGCTGCAATATCAGCTCTGGCCAGCAGATGGCAACCATGATCCATAAAATATAAAACACCACCACCACAAGGGAGACCAGAAATTAATTCACTGTAACGTTTGTTGGTGTTGTATTTTATTGACTTTTATTGGTTAAAAATCATCACACATCAATAAAAAATATTGTAAAACCATATTTTTGTTTTGTTGCAGTTTATTGTAACACAGAGAAAGTTCACACATTCCTAGCTACATCTATATTTCCATAGTTTGGTAAAAAACAAAATTGGAGTATTTTCACTGAAATTATTTTTATTCCAAAATAAAAACAAATTCTCAGGACCCTGAAAGCAAATAGGTCAAGGGAGAGATAAACATAGTTCCTCTCCTTGTATCTGAGCACAACAACACAGCATACTGACTGAGTAGCCTAAGTTAGACTTTTTACAGAAAGCACATAGTAATGTTCTTAAATATAGTTATGTTATTTTTGAACACCCCAATACCGGTAGATTGAATGACAGATTTACATATGATATAGAGGGTGGGTGGGTATGTGGGTGGGTGGGTGGGTGGGTGGGTGGATGGATATATAGATAGATAGATAGATAGATAGATAGATAGATAGATAGATAGATAGATAGATAGATAGATAGATAGATAGATAGATAGATAGATAGATAGATAGATAGATAGATAGATAGATAGATAGATAGATAGATAGATAGAGTCATGCCATTGATGTGTGTCATATTTGAGATTATCTGTGGTCAAACTACAGTTAGAGATTAGTTTCAGTATACAGTATATACTGTATATTTAAAGAGGCATGTTCTGTCCAATGATACATGAAAAACCTGAACATCTAATAAGCATTCATATGTACCTTGAAACTTGGGACTTCTCATTTTATAACTATAGAAAATATATCTGTGATGAAGAGATCTGTTTTGGTAGCAGCTGTGATGAACTATCTACACTACAATAGCTTTGCCTTCTCGCTACAGCCTAAGAACTATGCTTTGGTCCAACTAATGAATGTAAGTCAGTTATATGAGTGAATGTCAGTTGGTTGGTATGACAACCCCCCCCCACACACACTTATCCTGACTCCTCCCCCTCCCATCATCCATCCCGCCACTTCTCCATCCATCCCTCCAACCACTCCCCCCTCCTCCTGTCCTCCCTCCATCCCTCTGGTCCTCCTTAAGCACTGGTTCTCCCCTCCACGCCTCCTTCATCTATCACTCCTTTCCCGCTCCCAACCCTTCAATCCTCCCACTCCCCACCCTCCTCTACTCCCCCATCCTCCCTTCATCCCTACTCTCCTCCCTCAGTACTCCTGGTACCCCCCGCCCCCCTTGCCGTTAATCCCCTGATAGGAGGACCCCCCCACAGGGTCTCCGTCTTCCAGGTCATCCCCCCCGGCCGTGAAGGAGGTGTAGGGATCCCCGGCCGCCCCAGCATCCAGGCTGGGGTCTATGTAGTCCTGGGAGAAGAGAGCAGAGTCTGCCCCCAGCTTGTACCTCTGGTAGCCGAAGAAGGACTGGGCTGCCTTGGGGAGGGAGGTGAGTGAAGAGGGTAGTGTGGGAGGCCAATGTTGGGGTTGTGGGGTGAGGTGAAGAGGGAAGGAGGTGGGGAGGTAGAGGGGTGTAGGTTGGGGGTGAGGTGAAGGGAAATGGAAGGGAGGAGGGTGAAGAAGAAGTGGGGGGTGGAGGGGGTTAGGGGGTAAAGTGGAGAGGAGGGGGTAGGTTCGGAAGGGAGGTTTTGAGGTTTTGAGGGGGTAGTTGAACGGTGGATGGGTATCATAGCGGGTGGAGGTGGAGGTTTGGGGTGGATGGGGTGTGGTTAGGTAGAGGTGCAAGAGATGATAAACAAATGCATGAAAGCAGGAGCATTTGTGGATTAGGTTAGAAAGAAAGAAAGAAAGAAAGAAAGAAAGAAAGAAAGAAAGAAAGAAAGAAAGAAAGAAAGAAAGAAAGAAAGAAAGAAAGAAAGAAAGAAAGAAAGAAAGAAAGAAAAGGAAGTGAATTGAATTAGTCAGCTGGAAAGCTAGGTTAAATCTTTATTAGATTGTTCGATTGCGTCCCAAATGACACCCTATTCCCTTTATAGCTCTGTTCAAAAGTAGTGCACTATATAGGGAATAGGATGCCCTTTTAGACACAGGCCTTGAGTCAGTCTGGGTCAGTTAGTTATCAAAGCAGTTGTTTAGCCATTCACATTGAACAGTTTTTTAGTTTGGTAAAAACAAACAATCATTCACACTCTTCAGATAAAAAAGCCAAGAGCAGAAGAAGATATGCAGTAAATGTGATAAAATGTGTTTTCACTAAATGTGTATATTTATTGGATAGCTAAAGCATTTGAAAGGCTTTTGAGCTATAAAGCCATCAAAGTAATTTGCCAGCCTTTCACAAAATGGTGGAGGTAGCCTATAGTAAATGCCTGCCTACGCTGTGTGTGTGTTTGTGTGTGTGTGTGTGTGTGTGTGTGTATGTGTGTATGTATTGATAGAGACATTTCAGTCACAGCAGAGTCTGACTAGAAGCAATGAGAGGTTAGCTGCAGAGGGATTGGAGATAGAGGTTTCCTACTAGAACAACACATGATCTTATATTAGTGGGATGGGTGGAAGGGGGTGGAAAGTTTCAATCGCGGTCTGCAACTTTAAGGGCAGGGGAGAAGAACACATTATATTAGTAGGATAGGGGGGCTGAGGGGGTGAACAGTATAATTACGGACTGCAGCTTTAAAAGCAAAGAGCGATAGAAGGTTATTAGAAGAACACATTATATTAGTAGGATAGAGGGCTGAGGGTGTGAACAGTTTATGGTATTCCTCTTCAAAGGACAGACTCTTTAGCCTCCCCCATAGAG